>NC_056743.1:118738938-118773938 GCF_019279795.1 Protopterus annectens
CAGTCATAAAGTTTGTAGATTGGTGCCAGAACTCTGAAGAATCTCCTTGAGCCACAGTATTTCATAATCCACAGTGGAGTCAGGTGTTTCTCTACTTTTTTCTTTTGCAACTATTGCAAATTCATTCTTGTAAAGTACCTTTTTATACCACTTATAAGAACACCTTCCAGTTTCTCATATACAGTCATTTCAAATGCAGATATTTTACACTTTACCCCCTCTAATTTTTCCCAGTAACAGTGCCCCCAAATCCCTTATCACTTCCAGTAACAGTGCCCTGGTGTCCCTTATTACTTCCCAGTAACAGTGCTCCCATGTCCCTCAGCACTTCCCAGTAACAGTGCCCCCATGTCCCTTAGCACTTCCCAGTAACTGTGCCCCCATGTCCCTTAGCACTTCCCAGTAATAGTGCCCCCATGTCCCTTAGCACTTCCCAGTAACAGTGCCCCATGCCCCTTAGCACTTCCCAGTAACAGTGCCTGCATGTCCCTTACCACTTCCCGGTAACAGTGCCCCCATGTCTCTTACCACTTCCCAGTAACAGTGCCCCCATGTCCCTTATCACTTCCCAGTAACAGTGCCCCCATGTCCCTTATCACTTCCCAGTGACAGTGCCCCCATGTCCCTCAGCACTTCCCAATGACAGTGCCCCCCATGTCCCTCAGCACTTCCAGTAACAGTGCCCCCATGTCCCTCAGCACTTCCCAGTAACAGTGCCCCCATGTGCCTCAGCACTTCCCAGTAGCATTGCCCCCATGTGCCTCAGCACTTCCCAGTAACAGTGCCCTCCATGTCCCTTAGCACTTCCCAGTAACAGTTCCCCCCCATGTCCCTTAGCACTTCCCAGTAACAGTGCCCCCATGTCTCTTAGCACTTCCCAATAACAGTGCCCCATGTCCTTTAGCACTTCCCAGTTACAGTGCCCCCATGTCCCCTAGCACTTCCCAGTAACAGTGCCCCCATATCCCTTAGCACTTCCCAATAACAGTGCCCCCATGTCACTTAGCACTTCCCAGTAACACTGCCTTAGTGACCCTTATCACTGTCCAGTAACACTGCCCTGGTGTCCCTTATCACTTTCTAATAACAGTGGCTCTGTGTCCCTTATCTTATACCTTTCTAAATGAGAGAGTATTTTTACATTCATTACCACACTAGTCACAGTATAACATGACTTTCTAGATATGTCTTCATTCTGGATACCATCATTTTGGTGTACCCTGTATGACTTAATCTTTTTAATATTCCTGTGCTCTCCCTGTCTTTTTATTTATTTATTTTTTTTACAAACAGGACAAATTTTCTCCATCTTTCTTTGTCTTTTTTCTTGGGGAAAAAAGCAATCTGTTTTCCCTTTTCACCTTTATATACATTGTATAAGATTATAGTACAAAATGGTTCCATCTAATACTCTGTCTCTTCCCTTTCTGTTGATATACTTATTCCACTTTCACAACCTCTCAACCTGCAAATACTGAAAATAGTAACAAGGGCCCTTGAAAAATAATAACATCCAGCTAAAAATCAGGACATCTAATTAACATAAAAAGTGAATATCAAATAGCATGCAACTCTTCCCACTTCCATTTGGAATAGGTTCATAGGTTGTTACTAGGCTAACGACCACTAGAATCCTTGCAAGTGTAGCCACACCCCCCCAAACTATTTTGATCCCAAGTATCGTACGGAGGGGGGATATGTTAAGGATATACAGAATGGGGGCTGTTTGGATAATACTTTTCTTATTGATGGCTTCTGTCCATAATGGACATGGGGGCCAGACCAGGAGTAAATTTAGGATTTCTCATCAACGTGAATGAGGGCTACTATTCAGAAACACATGTTTAAAAAGCTGTGTGACAAAAATTATGGAAATCTATAAGCACATTATCAGAGACAATGTAAAATCTGTAGAGTTTAATGAAATGCAGAATTCTGCTGTACAAGGCCATTTACCTTTGCTTTTGAAACTGAGATGTAAGATATGTGCCCTCTTTCTTTAAATTATAGGTGCCACTAGTATATTTGTTGAATAGTGTGATTTTATTTTTGTTTACTAGAAGCTTTAAATATCACTTGTGATGAGGGGATTCAGAAAATTGTGTGAAGCATAATGTCTGCCTTTTAACTAGTAAAAACATGTGAAGCATAAGGTCTGCCTTTTAACTAGTATAAACATAATGTCAGTCTGCTGCCAGAGCTGCTCATTTTATGAAAGCTGACACTAAAGCCAGGTGATCCTTTTACCTGTAATCTTTGTAAGTGAATGTACTACATTTAAGCTCCTCTGTAAGAAAACTCTCAGACAAATGCACTATATGTTCAGGCTATGCCCTGCAAGGATACCTGCATTTACTATAAGCTTCAGTATAAGACATTGAAGTAAAATACATATACAGTAATATTCTGACATTATAGCAACACACCAACAGTGCTGACCTCGCTCAGATGTCTTCTGACTGGATGAAAATTTGTTTTTAAGAAAGAATTCAGCACAGCTTACAATATGACTTGCACATCTAGGAAAATTGGTTCTGAGAAAAAAGTGAACTGAAAACAAAAAAAAATGAATTCCCCTCTAGCTGTGACAAAGTGTTTGGGGATGTTTGAGATATGTTACTGTTAAATGGATTTGCCAGATTACAGTCTCGTGACATGACTGCATCCCATGTTTTACATGAACAGTCATGCATCAGTATGTTTATCACAACTCACTGGTACTGCAGAAATATGCATATCACTGAATACACTTAGCCAGTAACATCTTAATTGACCTATGACCTCCTGAACTTAGGCAGTTTACCCCAAACATGTTGCTGTCACACTTAAGAATGTATCATGTAATTACATGTCCATCTGACAAAGAAGCCAACATGCTGTCACTAGTATGAAATACCTCTTGCCAAAAAAAAAAAAAATAGCATGTAGTAGCCTCTGGTGGTAGGTCAGTACATACACAAGCATTTTAATTTCCTAGGACACCAATGTTTTTTTTCTCTGTAATCCTAGTCCATATGTAAACCTTGGTTCCCTTACCACTTCCTTTACTTTGAGGGTAGCACTAGTGTGTAAAGCTTGACTTAATACCCTGTTTGCATCCTGCTGCCATGATTGGTAAATTATTCTCCTCCTTGACACAGACCACGTGCATTACAGATCCAGTCTTGGAGCACAGTTCTCTCAGCACCACTACTGAATCCTTCTGCTACCACAATTGGTGAATTATTCCCCGATACAGACCACATGCATTATAGATTCAGTTTTTGAGCATGCTTATCACAGTACCACTACTAAATCCTTACGCTACCACGATTGGTGAATTATTCTCCTCCTTGACACAGACCTCGTGCATTATAGATTCAGTCTTTGAGCATGCTTATCACAGTACCACTACTGAATCCTTCTGCTACCACAATTGGTGAATTACTCCCCGATACAGACCACATGCATTATAGATTCAGTCTTTGAGCATGCTTATCACAGTACCACTACTGAATCCTTATGCTACCATGATTGGTGAATTATTCTCCTCCTTGACACAGACCACGTGCATTATAGATTCAGTCTTTGAGCATGGTTCTCCCAGCACCAGTACTAATACTAGTGTTTGATTTGGACTCTGAGAAGTAACAGGCAAACAAATAAAATCATCTGTACTGAAAGATCCCACCTTGGGGGTGAAAAATGTATAGTCTAAGGCTGGACAGATACACACAGTTGTTGCTCCTGCCTATTCTGAACCACGTTTTACTTAAAAACAGAATGTCGGTAATGAGTGAAGGTGTATTAAAGCTGAAAACAAATATTTTAAATAAATTTATCGCAAAACAACTTACATGTAGACTCTGTACATTTTAAGTACTGCCTCCTCATAAGTTTGACTTACATTTTTTGGGGTGTGGTCCAAATCCTCTAAGGTAAACTTATTGAGAATATATTTGTCACGTGAGACATGTTGACAAAACATTGTTATTGACTAGCACCTTAGTTGAGTCCAGAGATATAAAAACTGTGTATGAGCTCCATAGGTTCATAGGTAGGTACTAGGCTATCGGCCCAAGGGCCTACGTAAACCTAGCCAACAAGGTTCCCTGGCTTACACCACCCAAGAAAGTTATTCTCCTGTGCCACTGTCGAGCAGAGATCCCCGGGGTGTATTTCCTATTTCCCATCCACTCATCAAGATTTTTCTTGAAGAGTGCTAATGAAGAACTTTGCTTGACGGGTAGCCTGTTCCAGAGTATGGGAAGTCTCTGGGACAGGAATCTATCCCTCCAGCATGTCCTGTTTATTGTGGTGACAAGGTTTAGGTCCCTAGAGCGTGTAGCTCGGAAGGATTGGGATTTCTTTAGGTGTAGCATGTCCAACAGCTCTGGGTTTGACATAGCTTTATATGTTAGGCAGAGATCACCTTGGAGTAGGCGATATGCTACAGAGTAAAGCTGGAGTTCTTTGAGATGGTCCGTGTAGGGCATTTGTTTGAGGCCAGTAATCCTCTTTGTGAGGTACTTCTGTGGCCTTTCCAGCTGCTGCAGATGTCTTGTGAGGTACATTCCAAAAGGTGCATTGTACTCTATAATGGGTCTAATGAGTGTCGAGTAGAAAAGAACAATGACCTCTTTTTTCCTGGATGAGAACCCTTTTATGATGAGGTGTGCCACATAGAAGCACTTCCTGACTACTGTGGTAATGTGACTATCAAAGGAGAGACTACTGTCCACCTGGGTCCCATGGTCTCTTATCACACATTCGGTGTTAAGTAGATTGCTGCCTATGTGGTAGTTCATGGGTACAGAGTTTTTACCAAAGGGGATGACGTTGCCCCTTTTTGGCACTGAGCTTGAGGCCATGGCTCTGACACCAGGCATCTGTCTCAGCGAGGCCCTTCTGTAGGATGTCCACATCATTTGGGGACTTGACTATGGCTCCTAGTTTGCAGTCATCTGTGAACTTCATTAGCCAGAGGCCTTCTGTGTTAGCCTGTACTTCAGAGAAGTAGATACCAAACAGGAGAGGTCCCAGGACTGAACCCTGTGATACTCCTCTTGTCACTGGTTTGAGGTCATATTTGGAGTCTGCAACTTTTACAGTGTGAGTTTTGTCAGTGAGCCAGTTGGCAACCCATCTTGTGATGTAGGGATTTATACCTAGTTTAGTGAGTTTAGCTATAATTCCAGAATGGGGGATGGTGTTGAAAGCCTTGGCAAGGTCAAGATAGGCTATGTGAACCACCTCACTCTCTTCTACGGCTTTGTGACTGCCTCAAAGAAGTTGATCAGGTTCAGGAGGTATGATCTGTCTTTCACAAACCCGAACTGGGTGGGATCCAGAGTTTGGAGGCTACCAATGTCTTTGTTTATAAGTTCCATGAGGATACGTTCCATGGCCTTGCAGACCAGACTCATCAGGCTAATAGGGCGGTTCCCGGGATCAGTAGTGGCTCCCCCTTTGTGGAGTGGAATAACTGTTGCTGTGTACCATTCAGTGGGCACAAAGCCTGATGTGAGGCTATCATTGAACATGGTGATTAGGTGGGGAGCCAGTTCGTTCTGAAGTTCATGTAAAATGCAGCCTGGGATGTTGTCCGATCCCATGGATGCTGTGTTTTTGGCTTTAAAGAGTGCAGCTTTTACCTGCGTAGTTGTGATTACAGGGACTCTGCATTCTTCATGTATAGATATGAGCCCTTTAGGGGGTGGGGGGGGGGGTAAAGTTAGCAGTGAACCTATCTGCTAGGATGTTGGCAATATCAATTGGTTCAGTAATTTTCATGCTGTTGTGCTGTAACTCAGAGCAGATCTGGGTGTTGCCATAGAGATTCTTGACATAGCTATAGAATGCTTTGTGGTTGTCCTTAGAATTACTGGTGATTTTGTTTTTGTAGCTAGCTTTGGAGGATCTTATAAGGGATCTCAGCTTCTTACTTAGGCTGACCAGGGAGCTCCTCCACTCATGGGATTTTACTCTCTTTTGCAACAGTTTCTTCCTTCTGTTGTATAGTTTGTTTATGGTAGGGGACCACCAGATTGGCTTCCTTTTTTGGAGGATAGCATCTTGGTTCTGTTTGGGATAGCACGATCCATGCACTCGTGTAAGTGCTTATAGAGTGCATTTGTGTACGATTCAGCAGTTGCAACTCTATTGTCCATCTGCATGGGCATCATGAAGTTCACCACGTCTGTCTTAAGAAGCATGAAGTTGGCTTTGGAGAAATATTTTACTGTGGTTCCCTTAATGGGGGGTGGGGGTGGAATGTGGATATCAAGGGTGATCAGCTTATGGCCGGATCCGACCAATGAGGAGTTGACTTCAGGTGTGGAACACCGATCACTCATGTTGGCAATGACTAGGTCTAGGATATTGTTGCCCGTGGTGGGGGTGTGGATAATTTGATCCAGGGCATTGGAGTTTATGAATTCCAGAAAGTGTTGAATTAAGGAGTTGATACACGAGTAGTTTTCCCAGTTAATGGTGGGGTAATTGAAGTCGCCCATTATTAGCATGTTTGGTTGAACCCTAACATCTTCCAGTACATCATAAAAGAGGAGTAGTAATCCTGGGGCATGGTGGGGGATCTGTAGCAAGCTACAATTTGGATTGCAGTTTTGCCCAGAGTTAGTTGCACTTGGATAACCTCAGATGCATTATGCTGAGCAACTAGCCTGGAGGTGTGGATATCCTTAATGAATATGGACACACCTCCACCTTTGGTGTTTTGGTCCAGGTTACATGGCCGAAAAGTGTGACATGAGTTATAGCCTGGTACTGCAGGGGTGCTCTCTGGAGCCTTGAACCAGGTCTCAGTCACTGCACAAATATCGATGTTCTCCATTTTAAGGAGTGCCTTGAGTGAGTGCATTTTGAGATTTAGACTTCTAGCATTGAGTAACATTACCTTCAGTTTTTGCTTGCCTGTTCCTATTACAGTGGTAAATTTGTCATTTGAACCTTGCCTAAAAAAGGCACTATAGGGGTGGCAAGAGCCTTAGCCAGTATCTGGAATCCTAGGGGCGACATGCATTGCATCTCCAAGAATGGTATGCTTGTCACCTGTCACATGCAGAGGGCATACTTGTAAGAGTACGCTTGTCATCTATCACGTGCAGAGGCCATACTTGTACTTCTACAAGATGCAGGGTGATCCAAATAGTTCAAATGTAAGAAGACATTTGTTTTGGTGTTTTCTCTCTCTCTCATGTATCTATCTATCATATATATATGTATGTATGTATGTGTATATATATATATATATATATATATATATATATATATATATGTGTGTGTGTGTGTGATATACATACACACACGTGCATGAACATATATATATATATATATATATATATATATATATTTCATATTTTATGGGCTAGGCTTGTAAATGCCCTCGGGCAGATAGCCTAGTATGAACCTATGAAACCTATAAATATATATATATATATATATATATATATATATGAATAATACACATACACACACATATATATATATATATATATATATATATATATATACATACATAAATAATACACATACACACACATGCATGAACACACACACACATACATATATATATATATATATATTATATATATTTTATATATATATATATATATATATATATATATATATATATATATATATAAAAGCACATATATATGTACATACATGCAGTCTTATATCAGTGAGAGTGTGGAGAGTTACAGCACTCCTGACCCTATATGTTCCATAACATGACCTGTTTTGTGTGTTGTGTTGCACTATATATGCATACTGATTTGTACTCCACTGTAAGTAGCTCCACAACATCTAGGGAGCTTGTGAAGCCTTGCATGTATTTGTTGTGTCTCACTGTACACAAACTGAGAAATCTTTCATTATATAAAATCTCAATAAGTTGTAAGGGTGCCAGTGAAGCTCTTGTAAATAAACAGTAAATCTCGTATATAAATTTGTGAAAGGCAAATGTACTGAGTGTTAGATTACAAAGTCACTGTGATGTTCAGAAGCTTCTTTTAGGTGGTTCATGTACCCTGTGGCTATCAAGCTGATTTATAAGTTTGTAGGTGGCCAAGGCAGTCAGGATGTATATTATACACAGATGAATACAGCTGGAGTTCTAACTGCTGCAATCATGTTGGACTGCGCGCACACACACAAACACACACACACACACACACACAAACACAGGTAAAAATGTATCATAGAGCTGCCATTGATGACAGTAATTGACTGCTTCCACAGATAAGTTATTGCTATTATCATTAAGGCCGAGGGCACATATATTACTGGATGAGATAGTTCTGTAGACAAACTGGGAAGGTTTTATGCATACTGTCAGGCAGGTTGATAGTTTTGTTAATATTATTACAAAAGGAAGTTACATTGTGACAGAACACTGAGTTTTCTTACATGGATTGTGAAGCTGGTTGTAGTTCAAGTCTCTGCCTGTTGTAGATGATAGGCTTGCATTCATGTGTAAGAAAGATGGTGCTCTTTGTTTTACATGTATATAAGTAAATACACTGAGATTCAGACAAACACACACACACACACAAACACACACATTAGTACCAACATATCTACATTTATCTGGAAATGTATTTTTTATTTATTTAACATTTGTTAACCAGGAAAGTCAGACTTGAAATGAAGCCAATTTCAGCAGAGGCCAGGGAAGAAATGCTACAGACGCATGTCTTTGTAATGTGGGAGGAAACCCACATGAACGCAGGGAGGACATGCAGACTCCACACAGAAGACACCCCGGCCGAGAATCAAAAAGGAGAACCTCTTGCTGTGAGGCGACAATGCTTCTGCTGCACCACTATGCCATCCGGTGCCAACAGTTGTCTATAGTTGGAAATTCTGAGTGAGATCATAGGGCAGTGAGGGTGAGTTTCTCTTTATCTCCACATTGTGCAGACTCCAGAAATAAACTAGTATATTCTAAAGCATCTCTGGGGCAGAAGAAGTTGGCATCATAAATGGTGCTTCCACTTTCTGGTGTAGGAGGAACCATCAGAATGCATGCATGCCCTCCTGTATGAGCACAAGAGGTCAGAAAGTTCACTCAGTAGTGTCTGCTTGCTACATATGTGGTAAAACCGCTAGCTGCAAGCATTTACGAGGTCATGCATACAGATGAATGTGAACACGATTTAAGAGGGGCACAGTTACTCCACTTTGTAAGAGGGACAGTGTTCTACTTAGATTAATATACTGAAATTCTTAAATCAGGTAAATCATTAACATATTTTGAAGCCACAGACTTAGATCAAGACTGTTATTAAACAGTTTCCATTTGTTGTTTTTAAAAAAACTGAAGTATCTGTATCTTTAAGAGACTGGCATGTGTTGGTATACTAAATTAATTGTGTCAGTTTTCAGAGGTTTTGATCCCAGAGTTCCTGAAGTTCTTGCTTTCCACATATAACTGGGCAAGCCAGTAATTGCAGAAGTAAAAACTCAAAACTTTTATGGCAGAAATTAAAAAATACATACATATATATTGTATTCTTTTTTTAAGTGTTTTTAAATGATCAGAATAAAACATATGATCTGAAAAAAAATGCCTGTTGTTCTGTGGGGGGTTTCCAAGTAACATGCTTTTGTTTTGACTACTGTGGAAAACTCACCTGTAGAACAGTTTTGTTAAACATACCAGGATATAGGAACCCGGATAGGAACAGACTGTGTAAGTAGGAGGCAGCGTGTGTGGGAGGGGCAAAAGAGGTAGCACTACTTGAAACTACAGCATAAAGGTGTTTTTCCATGTGATTTTATTCTATGCAGCCCTTACTCATAGTATTCAACACAGGAAACACTGCTATAAACTGACGTGTAGTCAAAAAAAGGAGGACCTGTACAGCCCTGAAGGATCCCAGCTGTTGTCAGATAGTAGTCTTAGGTTTGTCCAAAGTGTCAATAGTTTTCCCTGAAAGCTTGTCACTGTTGACTATACATTTACTCCTAACTACAACTATGTTCAATTAAGCGTTTACACTTTCCTGATTCAGTACTTCACTGGATTGTTTTCTCTTTATCAGTCATACACTAATAAAATACCTGGATATGAGTTATGATAGAATAAATGCATCAAAAGTGTAAATTTAAAGCATTACCTTTGACATCACTGAAAATGCTGTTGTAATTCATTGTCTGTGGGTGTGTACTTGGATGGATCTGCTAAGTACATAGTGTCATTCACTACAGATGTGCATAGCTATAAAGAAATATCTGATATATGCAACACCACAGCATGTGTTATTGCATCTTTAACATGGATTACTTTTTATGAGATATATTAATTATATATTCTAATATATAATACACACACTCAAACTCTGGATTTCCTTGGTGGTGATTTGAAACAGATAGTTTTAGACACGTATTGATCAAGAATGGGGTGCAGAAGCCATTACCCTCTCCAAGTCATTCACTAATAGTTGGATACTATTAAATAAAAAGAAACAAAACTATGTTGTTCAAAAACCTGGACTGAGTTTACTACATTTGATTAAAATTAAACTGCTCTAAGCCAGTTCTAGTGATGCAGATGAATAAAGCCCTGACTGTGGTCCAGGTGACCAGAGTTTTACTTGCGGCTAAAACACTAGACAGAGTTGATGGGTGGATAGGTGTACTCTTCCTGTAAAGGAGGATGGACAGAGTAGGATGCTTACAGCCACAAACCCTTAGAGAAAAGGTAGCATTTATTTTATTTTTTATTTGTATTTTTTAACTGTGGTAGAGCACTGATCTCTACAAACCTTTCTGAGACTCAGTCCAGGAGCACTGTCGGTTTAAGTGACTTGCTCAGAGACATACAGGCAGTGGAGGCAGAAGGGAATCATACCTTGGACCAGTGGACCACAGGAAACAATTTAACAACTCATTAATCCTCTGTGCTAACTGACAGACATATAGGCATCCTGGGGGGGGGGAGATAATTTCCCAAGACACCATCCTATGGTAGCCCTTACTGGCAAATGCAAAAGAGCTTGCACTCATAGGGGTATGGCATTGTGTACACTCCATAGTAATGCAGGTAACTTGGAATCCTGCACAAGGGGTGGGGGTGTTAAGCTACTCAAATTTCCTCATAGCCAGGATGCTACCATTATGACTGTCAGAATGATAACCCCCCACCCCCACAGATGGCTCTTGCCTCTAGCATTAGGGCTTCTCCTCCATGGAGAAATGAAAGAGCTTGATTCCAGTTGAGGAAGGCACATGGCCAAAATATATTGCTCTACTTAACTGCACCATAACAGCAGCTCAAGTATGAAAATCATTTAAACACATGTAAACACAATTGACCTGATATTGTGCAAAAGTCACTATAAAAAATCTCAAGTCTTTTACTGCAGCCTCAAACAATCCCCCATCCTGTGGAGATGTCACCAGAGTCTGAGTGAAGGACAATATTTAAAGCACACACAAATAAGTATCACTCTTTCTCCAAGACAAGACATTGTTAACACAAGAATCTTGCAAAACGTGTACTTTTCAAGCTCACACACACACATACAGAAAAGCTTGTTTATGAAGTACTAAAATATGAATGAGCAAACACAAACTCTAAGAAATGAAACTTCAGCAGTGTTGAAATGAGTGCGGTAAAACTGGGCTTTTGAAAGACATCCATACAGACTAGCCAGCAACCAGACCCGTTTCCATATTTAAACAAGCCCTGCACATTGTGAGAGAATTTTGCTTCTTGAAAGTAGTTTGCATACATAAACCAATATTTATCTCCCCAAATGCATGCCCACCAGTGTATTAAATAACCTATCAAAACTGAGAGCTCTGCACTCTTTTAAAAAATACTTTGCACCAATATCCATTGTTTTAAACTGAAAGGGGATATGGGTATTTGTCCGTCCAGCGTTATTGCATGGTACTATAGCCATTCCACTGGCTATTCTTCAGGTACTTGGTCAATTTGATAAGACCTGCAGTCAAATGGCATGATTTGCTAAGGATTGTATAGCATTAAAAAATATCGGGTGGATGTATTTCTCCAGCAGGCTGTCATTCATACAACTTCTTTTTGCTCAAAACTGTATGTGCAGACCATTCTGTCCTAGCCTTGCCAATGTGGTTTCATGGCCTACAATCTGATCATTATTTTTTTTCACATGCTTATCACCTAGGAACAGTTAGTAGTTTCAGAATTAAGCCACTTACCTCCATCTACTTGCATTAATCAATTCTACTAGTTTAAATGTGCACAGAAATCGTGTAAGCCGAATTATCCTAAATAGACTGACTGTGGAGTTATTCAGTGGTGTTTTTCCTGTTGCTATCCAGGTTTCTAGGTTGAATGCAACCTAGTTATAATCTGCTCCCAGTCAATACATTTCCTTACTAGAATGTTTTTACTTCCACTTTTCACCTGTTCTCTCCACCAGCTTGCTTTGTACACTATCCATCCTTCCCGCATCATCTCTCTTTTTTCCTCTTTTAATATTAAGCTACAGTTGATTTACTGTATTTGATTAGTACTCACATGATTTAATCAAATGCAAATACTTCTGTTGAACAGTTTAATGATCTTTCCTGCAAATTTCACTGTTTTTATTATTAAAGCAGATACTTTCCACACACACACACACACACACACACACACACACACACACACACACACACACTGATTTTGTTTGTGTCTTTCGGCTTTTCCCGGTTAGGGGTCGCCACAGTGGTGCTCCGGTCCACTAATGATTGGTAGTGTTTTTTTACGTACCGGGTTACCAGCCCTGACGCCCAACCTTCAACGAAGGCATGCCCCATTCACGTATGCCTCCACACAGAAGACGCTCTAGCTGAGAATCGAATGGGACAACGTCTTGCTATGAGGCGACAACGCTACCGCAGCACCACCACTGCTACAAAGTTCAATATTACTATATTTTTTGCTGTGACTACAAATTTATCTGTTCTTGAGCATTAGGCACTGACAATTAATGCAAAAATATTGGTATAAGCTATACTCTGCTGCATACGTTTACCACTGATAATCACACTTTGTATTCCATAATGCATCTGGCACTGAATGCACAGTAACTGATGCACCTTGCAGACCTTACTTGGCCCTGAGTTAATGGATGTTTTGTCCCTTGGTCCCCTGTGAAAAGTGGCTTGACCCATTAGTTAAAAAATGTTATGCGTAAATAAATATGCTGCGTTTACTGTCATTATTTCAATCATTATTAACTTTTCATTGTAAAAGGGAAAAAATGCCTGTCTCCCTTACAAGAAAATGACTTCATAACAAAGATAATATGACCAAAGAGCACGCTAATCTCAGATTATATGATTTCTCTACAAGACATTAACTTTACAGTCTCTCTCTCTCTCTCTCACACACACACACACACACACACACACACACACACACACACACACACACACACACATGTACATGAAACCTCAGTTCCTTTTAACTTTTCCCTTGGATTTTTCTGGCATGAATGAGAAAAAAGGAAATCTGTGTTGGACCTCTGAGACTTAAAAGCTTGGTCTGTGCTTCTTCCTAAATCAGCGCTGTATCCTGTATGCTGACATGTCATTATTTGGTATTACATAACACAATCAGTTGGGTCTACACACATCAGCAGAAGTTCATTTTTCAGTTGCTGCCTTTGAAACTTTGATATTTTAGTCACAATAAATTGACATTTACCTATTTTACTTTTTATTGATCTGGTTACTTCTACACTTATGGCCTCTGTTCAGGGGCGACCCAAGGTGGTGGTCATACTGATGAGGAGAAATTTGTCCAGGGCTGTGAAAGTTCCCATATTCTTTTAGATAAATGCCACTGGATCTTTTACATCCTCCGGAGTTATCATCAACATGAGCAGCTGGAACCTTAGTTTTACACCTCATCAGGAGGAAAACACACTTGGCTGTGCACCCCCATCCCACACACACACACACAGTTATGTAGCAATGCAGTGTCAGTATTGTAATTAAACACCTGAACGGGGAATAGAACTTATGACCTTCTTTCTTTTTATGTTTTTTTTTTACTGATTTATACAGTATATCATACCTGACAGAAGTATCAGGACAGTCCAAACATTTTCACCATTGTTGAGAACAACAGAGGCATAAATAGTACATGTAAAACAATCCAACAAGAATCATAATACAGAGACAGAAAGTAAAAAGATCCAATTAAAACCTTACACCAAAACTGCCCCACCAATAAGGTTACATCCAGACTTCTGTTTTTTTCCCCTGGAGTTATTCGTTCTTACCCAATAAGCCCATCTACCTTCTGTCTGAGGGCTCTACTTATGGATTATAGACTTACACTCATCAAAGGTGTGGGCCAGGTGTATGGATTATTATGCTCATCCACAGGGCCTGGGGAAAATTTTTCTGGCCTATCTCAGTCCCCTACCTGCCTAGCACTAGCTACAACTGGCTGGGTGTAGGGAAACTACAACATTTTCCACCCCCAGACCTCAAGGGTCACACACTGACCATCTATACTGCCCCTCCAGCCTAATGTCCAGCTTCCCTGAGCACAAGCCTCCAGCAGCACTCAACTGGAGAGAGATGTCAGCAACATCCCTTCACTCAGGAAAGGAATAACCCATCCACCCTGCAAACTTAAATCCCTGAGCCATCAATCAAATTCATGTTACCTGAGTCATAATCAGAGCTTTATCTCTGTATACCATTGGAGCAGCCCCACAGTTATCTTACTTACTAAAACCTTCTATTTTGCTGCCTTGTTGAATCAGTGTCAGTAATGGCATTATTTTCAAATTAAGACCAGTACCCATATAGTAATTAAATTAATTCCTTTCTACAACTCTGCCTACCAACAGAAGAACGGAGAAGTTCAGTCCTTTGCCATTTATACCTTACCGTATGTATTTTGTTGATATACTCTGTTTCTAATATTGGAGTAACCAACTTCAGTTACTTACGTGCATTTACTGAACAAGGACAAATAAAAGAGCATGACTCTAAGCAAAACTGTTTTTAAAAATGACCAAGAAACAAGTTTACAACCTCAGTGTTTATGCATAATCACTGATAAAGTTGTTTTTAACTGCTATACAGCCCAAACGAAATCAGTCTGCAAGAATTTTGCTTATGCAGCATTTTCCTTGACCTTTGCTTGGATATGAACTGATTAAGAAAATAGCTAGCAGAAACCTAAAGTCATCGTAACCAGCTTTTGCCCTGAAAATAGCCGTAAACATTGCAGCAAACCGTTGTATCCTTCAAAGATCCGATTGACTTTCATGTTTTAAATTTGAATGATAATGCATAAGTCCAGCATACAGTCACTTGGTTCAGAACACAGAAGTAGTGCACTGCCCACCTGGACTTCTCCGCTCATTTTTTTTTATCTTGCTGAATTTGTTAATATTTTCTGAGAGTCTAATGTGCAGTGCTTTAAGACACTATTCCTGTGACATTTGAGAACACCTAACCTGCCAAAACAGCTGTCTGTTAAAAGTAAAGGTAGAAGGACATTTTTGGTTTTCCTAATGTTTCCAGTAAATTGTAACCAAATTAAAACATGTGAATCTCAAACGTGCTATAACTTGCACATGTTCTGAAAACAGTGTTTGTGTGAAACAGTTACAGCATGATAATCTAATGCATAATGTATTATGTCATTGGTCCTGTAAATGGTTTTATAAATGTAACTCCATAGTCTAGTGCAAGCCAGTCATTCTATAATTGGTCAGTTTTATTCGCTTAAACCCTTTGCTTATCTATACATGCAATATGGTATTTAATAAAACAACAAAGAATTACTACAAGGGGAGGGTTAGATTGACTTTTATAGATGAGGAATGGCTGCTGTCAGAAATGTATCATTTTGTAGCTAGTTTCAAATTGCTCTCCTCTAAACTATATATATATGTGTATGTGTACATATATATGTATGTATACATTTTATATATATATATATATATATATATATATATATATATATATATATATACACACACACACACACACACACACACACACACATATACATTATATACATACACACACATATATATAAATTTTATATATAATCTATATCATCATCATCTTTTTCGGGTGTTCCCGTTAGGGGTCGCCACAGCGGATCACCTGTTTCCATTTCTTCCTGTCCTCTGCATCTTGCTCTGCCACACCAACCCGCTGCATGTCCTCTCTCACCACATCCATAAACCTTATCTTAGGCCTTCCTCTTTTCCTGTTACCTGGTAGCTTCATCCTTAGCATCTTTTTCCCAACATACTCAGCATCCCTCCTCAGCACATGTCCAAACCAACATAATCTTTCCTCGCTTATTTAGTAGGCATGATTTGCTTCTGCCATCCTCTCTCTGCTCTTACTAGAATGAGTATAGATTATCCAGCCATGACAGTTAGTAAAAATGGGCACATTCAGGACCAAATCTTTTCTCTTAACAGTCTCTTTGTATCAGAAATATAAGATGGTGCACACACTGGGACCTCTTACTGGCTTACATATATATCTCATTACTGGGAAAGCCATGATTAAGAAAGTAACAATTTCTAGAAGAGGTGTGCAAAAAAGTACTCTTCTGAAATGAGTGATGCAAGCTTGCCTTTTATCATCTGTTAAAATTTTAATTTGGCAAAATGATTATAAGTGATAAGGCGTAGAAATGTTGCTGGTATAACTGAGTGTACTAAAAGTCAAAATACAAGGGAGGCCAGATTCTTTCAAAACTACATTTATTCCTCTTGCAAAACACCACTCACTACTGTGAAACTGGATAAAATTAGAAGCTGCAATGAAGACAGTCAGGCCAATGGCACATCTTCCTGGTGGAACATCCCCAGACCAAACCCCATGATGGGGAAGCAAGAAGGTGATGTTAAAGGGCAATAGACTGCTACCACTGGAAGGGTCCAGCAGTCCTCATGAAGTATGACAGATGTTGTCAACATGTATACCAGTACGGGGAAAGTGTGACACGTGGCTTCTGTGGAAATGGTGTTCTTATTCTATATTACATAGTTGTAGCTCAATAAACCACAAAGGTGTTATCGAATCATTAGTAGACCTTGTATCTGATTCGGTGCTTTAGACTAATCACTTTTTAATGGACACGGACATGTCCGTTGCAGGCAATGCATTTTCTTTCTCCTCATTCATTTTATCACTTCTCTGAAATCTATAGATTTCTTCATCCCTGTCTTCAGTTCTGATTTCAGTTTTAGATTTGAGACCTTATTTGCTATCATTTTATTCGTCTTTTGTTGCTTTTGTCACTGTAGCATTTTTGAGCGCCACTGTTTTCGTTCATCGTAAATTTTTATTGGCAATATTACTCTAGAAACATTAGGAAAAGAGCATTCCGAAATTTTGACACAATGCTTTGTTAGTTTCCTTCCTCTACAACTTCAGCACTTTGGCTCGGTTGACCTTGGCATCATTTGGCAAGAACTGTGAGCTTTTGCTCAGAATGAGACGTCACAGTAAGTGACAGATTAGTCCAGAAAGACGTACACTGGTTGAAGCAGTTGCCACAGATGTGTGGCAACTAAAGCTCAATGCATACCCAGGACTGAATGACTATTGTTCTTTGAAATATATTTTAAAAGTAAAATCACTATTGAGGTGAAAATATATAGGTATCTACTGTAGGAAATACATGAAATTATGTACTACATACAGAAGTATTTCTGTGATTTTCTTTACATATAGTATTTATAAGCAGTACATACATTCTTAGCATATATAGAAAATGTTAAATGTCTTTTAAAATCTTTTATTATGCAAATCAAATGGGTGGGTTTTATGATGTCATTAATTAGTAAATGTATTTAAATACCTGTTTGTACTCTTAATTGTCTGAAGAAGTTCATTTACTTTATGTGAACGAAAGTGCTCACAATTAAAAGTTTTTAACATAAGTTCTACTGGATTCATTGGATTTAATTTGCTGTTGCGAGTTGACTTGAACTCCTGGAAGTGGATTTTGAATGTTTACTTCACACACCACATCAGTTGAATATACATAAGCAATTAACCAAAGCAAAAAGAAAGCAGAATACAGTGACCAGAAAAAATAACAGTTTTAAAGAACTAATACTTCCTTTAACTGGCACTTCCTCTGCTAGTAACTGTGCTTACTTTCTATTTATTATAGCAAGAATTATGCATATAGCTGACATCAAGTCATACTGCGTACCACCTGGCAGGCCTCATTATCTTAGACATCATTAGCTGAGGTTTGAAAAAACGCTACAGTCTCTCCGTCGATTTAATGTACAGATGGAGAAAATATCCCAAGCGCTTTGTATACAATGGATCAGAGAGACAGGCACCATCAATAATGGAAACAAATCTGAGTGAGTCATATCAGCTACTGTAAAGACATACATTACACGCAGTAAGTCAGAAAGGAAGGTGGAAGTGAAGGTAAATGCAGAAAGTCATCAGCAGTAGAAAACAGTAAGGTCTTGTCTTTTGACACACACAGAAAATCCTCATTTACAGCAGTATATACAGGGTATGGGATATGTCTCTGAAAATAAATGTACATTACTGTAGAGAGAAATTCTACACCTGAAATGTGAAATATGAGAAAAATACTGAAAGACTTATTCGTATGCCCTTCAAGGAAAGAAAATAGGAGAGAAACATTATGATGTATTTGCAAATAAAGCAAAGTTCAGCAGCACAGCAGCTATCATGGAAACACAAAGCACAGAATGGAGAAACAACACGAAGACAGCTCAGCAACAACATATGAAAGCATTTTTAGTGACAGTTTTGTACTTATGTGCATGAAATTGCCCGTATAGGAAGGCTATAGTGTTACAAAATGCTGAGGGAATTTTGAATGTATGAAAGAGATCTGCTATTTCAAGGTATAGGAGAATCAAGACATGGGTTTGCAGAGTTCTGTAGCTTATACATTAGGTGGGAAAGCAGACAGATTGAGTAGATCGGTCAAATCTTCCTTATTTTTTTATCACATCCTAAGGTTTTTCAAGTACACACCTGCTGATCGTTATTTGTGGCAAAATGTTCATAGTTTTGTAATATACACAGACAACTTAGCTTTTTTAACAAGTGGATCATAAATGGATGGTTTTGGAAGACAAAGAAGGGCAAATGATGTGAAAACTGTGCCCAAGAACAGTATGAAATGTTCCTTGATGTCATCTGGTAAACTCGGCAAATGGGAATGTCAGTGAAAATTTGGCCACAAGGGTTGTTTTTTTTCCCTCCCTACCTAAAGATAGAGTGACCATAAAGTAGCTTTAGATGAAGACTATTAGAGGCTTTAAAGGTTTGAGCCATGAATATGACACAAAGAAAGGTATGAGCAAAGGAACCAGTAAAGGTTTTAGACACAACTAGATGAAATGAGTGCAGAGTTTTGAAAGGAAAGAGGGGAAAATAAAGTATAGTATGATGTTGCTTCATCAGTTTTATTGTTTTTGTTGGCACTGCATGCACTGGGGAGAATGGAAATATGCAAGGAAATAAACCACAAAGTAGTGAAGAGGACAGTATGAGGGAGAACATTTTAAGAGTTAGTGATTCTACCAAAAACATAAGTACAAGTTGGCCAAAGGAAAATTGCTTTACTAAAGCAAGTCATGAAGAAGTTAAAGACTAGCAGAGTAAGGCGATGGTGGGAATAGAGACCGCCATCACCTGCAAGAACACTCAAGGGTCTCTGAGAAGTCCACCTTCAGAAAGTTAAATCTGTTTTGTGGTTAAGTGGTTTCCAGCATCAGAGCAGTAGCCCAACATATCAGCATGCTTCGAAGGTCGGGAATGAACAGCTTTTGAACAAACCTTGGTCATACCTTTCAACTATTTCCTTTAAACAGACTGCCCTTACTTTACTGATCCAAACCTGCTGGCTGATTTCATAGGGCATCTGTAAATTTGCATTAAACAGCTGATGCCGGCTGAAATGTTTATAGTTAAAGAACACATCTATCAGCGCAAACATTAGAAAAGAGGAATTTTGTTGCCTGTCTAGATTACATGTTATGGAATTTGTTGTCCGTGGGATATGCAGGTGTATTGAAAAAGGCCAGGATATGCCAAGCCATTAAAGCTTAGTTTTTTCAAAGAACAGTTACTGAAATGTCATTCTCAGTTCCTGAGATGAGAGAATATTTAATTTTTTCCATAGTTTATAATGAACTGCAACAGTGAGATGCAGTCTCTGGTTTTGCTTGAGACTTTGCAGATACAGAGGAATCATTTGCATTTTATGATGAAAGATCACAATGTAATTCAAGATGTGACTCCATTGATAACCATCTATATGCTCTGATTGTGAAATAAACTGCACACTTTAAGGTCCCAGCCCTTTTAAGTGGATAGATGCATAAAAAGACCAGAATGTAAGCAGACATACATTCGAAAGATAAACATTAATTCTTTACCTTTCACAGAAATGTTGCCATTAGAGTAATGACGCAGATAGTATTAAATTTTACAATTATCTCCCAAAACACACATCCCTCACCCCAAACATTTGCTGACTTTTTTTTGTAGTAAGTGGATTAAGTTACTTAGTTGTTCAGAGCTGTTAGCTACAGCCTTTATATCCTTGGGGCCTGGGCATGTCCAAACAACACAAGAGGTAGCCTAGATAAAAGTCAGCAAAAGAATGAATCAGCAATCAAGAAAGAAACAAAAGAATAAAAAATATATAATTAAGATAGACTGACTCAAAGAAGCAATCATACAGTGGTCTTGCTGGAACATTCCTCACTGACTTATTTGTGGGATTGTCTCTAAGACTAACTGTCTCAGGACTGCAGCACATTTTGTGATTTTATTTACCCCACTGGGTCTTGTGGTCTTTTAATGATGGTACACACAGCTGCAAGCAAAGGCTAGAAGCATACAGATGTGAATGGATGAGGCAGATGTTCAAACACTCACAGCTGGTCCTGATTTAAAAAAAAAAATGGTAAGCAGGCTTCAGTAGATGTACAAGCAGTTTGCTTTATTTTCAAGCAGATAGACTTTAAAGAAGCAGCACATTTAGCCTTTCATTCATTATTTTCCCAAAACTTATCCTATTCTAGGTCTCAGGAGAAACTGGAACGTATTCTGGCAAGTGACGGACACAAGGCAAAAGACCATTTTTTGGGTAGGATTCCATGTCTCTTCAAAAGTGGCATTCCTTTGCTTCTTTCATTTTTACCAAAATCACTTCTTTTAACACATGTGCAAATAGATGTAACTTAAGGCTATATAAGCCAGTGGGAGTGGGATCATTATCACAGCATGATGTCTTTCAGGACTAGCGGTACATTCAAACAGTGCATTAATGGCTACTTTTCATAAATGCAATAGTAAAGCCACATCAGATGGCAGACTTAGGGGAACACGTTAAGATATGAATTTAGAAAACTCTCACACTCACATTCTGTCTGCCATCTCTTATGCCTGTCAGCCACTTATGGTTTTCATCCCTGTATTTTTCGGTTTGATTACTTGCAAAGGATGTGAAGATGAGCAAGTTTGTAATTTAACCCAGACTGTGCACTTCAGTCTCCCCTGAAAAGAGTTCTTTGTACCAAACAGACTTTTAAAACAAATCAGCAAAAAAAAAAAAAAAGAGAAAAAAAACTTCCTCTCTTTTTCCTTCCTTTCATTGCAACTGGTTACTACAGGTTACAGCTTTGGCAGGTGAGAATTCAGAATATGATGGTTTCCTTGTTTAACCACCAGATTCACAATGCATGGTTATTTAAAAAAAAGACATTTAACCACCCATTAATAATGAGTTAATTCTGGAATCGAGCAATGCCCTTCCAGTTTAAGCCCTTGTACATTCTGTGTTATCTAATGAGCTATGCGTCAAAGGTCAAAGTTTTCTTCCTCTGCACTTCATATGCAACATACACAACTGAAAAGTTCATTTAGTAATCAACTGATTCTGAGTCACTAATGCAGATAGTTGTGTCCACTGCACATTATCAAAATGACAAGTCAAAACACCCCATTCTGTAAGTTTGATAGTTTAAATGAATTTTAGACATGCTGCCTATTCTTCACAAGACCCACTGGCCAAAACTGTCACATGACAGTTCTACATTTGCATACATGTTTACATTTTCTGCATCTTTTTTTCCTTTCCCAGAACACGCATCCATTATAGCCTGTCTAGATTAGGAACCCTCTAAATTTTGCCTTCAAAGTGCTCAGTGCACACAAGACCCCAAGTCAGTTCTTCTATACTTGCAGCAAAATGATTGGCCAAAGATGTTTATAAGATGCAGAATGCAAGGTGTTGGTACCACAGAATCTAAATGATGCATCTATACAACCTAGGTAAGATAAATGAAGTGCATCCCTGCTAAACTGGATGCTTTAAATCACCAGCATCCTTCAGCCTAGCTATTACCATTGTCATCTGAACATAAACATTACTCTTACTAAGTGACCATTATCACTTGCCCGCTCAGCTCAGATCCAGATCTAAAGTGAAAGCGCAGTAACTCAGCCATGCATTTTTGAGGAGTGGGTTCTCTCTGTCCCTACTGTCTTAAATCAGGTGCACCTGTTTTGCTTACTCAGCTTGTGAGGTTTCCATTCCTGTTAAATTCCATGACATGATTCCCATCTTAGCTTTGAAATATTTAGGACTCTGCTAAATTCTGTATTGTAATCCTCAAAATCATTTACCTGTAATGATAGCATACTTACCTCAGCATCTTTACAGCTCTAATAAAAACAAGATGATTTATAATTAGTCCACCAAACAATGCATTTTAAAATGCAGACACCTGTGTTCCAAAACTAATTAAGTCTAGCTAACAATATTATTATAAGCTCAAAGGATTTGGACTTCCTAACTAACCCCCTTCTATTGCTCACTGGTTACCTGTTCACTGCTCGTTAAACTGAATAAATGCCTGGTTCCCTCTCTGTCACATATTTATTTACTTATTTTATTTGTATTTGGTTAACTGAGTTAACCAGACCAGGCAAAACCCTTTTACAGAAAGGACTCATGAGCAGAACTCTGGATTAATTAAAGAAACACAAAACAGTGATAAACAAACTTGATTGGTTTGGTATAAATAATCGATTTTTCTTTGTTCAACCCCAAAAGGTTGGTTATTGCATCTCTGTCCACATATTTCTGATCACTTGTTAACTCATTCAGTTGACTCTGCATTCTGAATGTTAAAGATCACAAGCCTTTAACCTCTAACCCTCTCCAGAAAAAGATCTCAGTCTCTTGTCTCAGATAATCAGAGACAAATGACCACCACATTAGGGATTTTGTAAATACCTTAAAATCTGAAAGAATTGAGAATAGTTCTTAATATATAATTTCTGAAAAGTAAAATGTGTGTAACTTCTACCACTATTAATATTATTATTTTTTTTGGACAAAACCACAAAATGATGATGTATACAGTAAAACTAAAAAACTTTTAAGGCAAAATTCAGAACCTCACTAAAAATCAGTGTAGTTCAGAACTATGTCCTGATCCCACCCCCAACATTATGACAAAAATAAAATAAATAAGTAATATACCAAACTTTGATGCTTCTTTGTGTAAAGATTTGTGTTGGCCTACATGTTTCAAACTTCTGGTCACATTTTCCTTCATAAGTCTATCTGTGAGTTAGAGTCCTTAACCTACTCCACTCCTACATTCTATGATATATTACTTTCTCCCTTCTTTTAAATACTTTTTCCTGCACCAAATTAATAAACTAAAATAAACAGCATCATGATAAGGTGCTCAGCAGAACCTTAAGGATCTGAATTAAAATCCCACCCAGTGCTGTACACTATAGAGTCATTAGACAGTCTCTCAATGTTATGACAATTGTGCAGCGGTAGCCATGACGTACAGTGTACCTCTCAAAAGATCCATTTGTAGGAAGGAGGCTAGTAATCAACCAGGCGCAGCAAGAACAGTGAAAGTGGATTTAGTCTTTGAACTTCGGCTAAGTTAATCTATAAGAAGTAACTCTAAGGGGCATTACTTTCATTGTAGATTTCACCCAAGCAAATGACAGCCCACCACTATCTACAAATCTATTTTTTTACTTCTGAATAACAAAGAAATCACTAAAAGTGAGGAAAAGGTACTGAAAGCAAAGACTCAGAGTGTCAAAACTGCAGACTAGCATTCTTGGCCACAGATTACAATAGCAGAAACCAGTGTTGTAGTACAGGTTGGATAGATAACACATTCACTTTGAGATCAGTGTGTTGGGTAGGCCAGTATCAGTACAATGTTGTAATTGTAAGACCACTTCAGTACAACCAGTGATGACTGGCATGGCACTAGACAGACCATCAGTGAGTAAATTGTGGGTAAGGTGACACTGGTAGAAACACTGTCAGATGGGATAGAACCAAAATACACTGGTACCTGTTGAGTAGATGTCGCTTCCAACCAATGCTGGGTGAACAACCCAAAGTTAGGGGGTAATGCAGCTATACTCTAGAAGAGGTTTCACATCAGTTCTTGTGTGTTAGCAGGTTATAAGTCATAATTTGTAATCTAAGGCAATGTTGGCTTGCTTACAGGTAGAAGAGAAAACAAAATGTGAACTGGTGAGACACCTTGGAGATAAAAAGCTTGTTCCACCAAAACAAAGGAGACAGTGGTGGCAACGGTTTACATAACTATAAGTGACTTTGTTGTCATTTCTGACTTGTGTTCCCAAACTGCCCTTAATATATTGATGTCCAGGCAAGAGCAGAGTGAGAAAGTATTACTCGTCTCCCAGTAAGCTTAAGCAGAATTATTTTAGAATTATTTATTGATAGAAGATGAAGAATGCTTGTACCTAGATTGTGTGAGATAAAACAGACGGAGTTACGAGTTCAGATTTGCAGATGTTTGGGCTCTTGCCCAAGTCCAAACAGCGTCACTAAACTTGAGGCTAATTCTGTGGGTGTTGATATGATCTTACCCCACATGAAGAGAGGAATAATGGTGTAGCTACTTGTCTGCAAAATGGATTTGTTTACCTCAGATGCACTTATACAAGGCAGCCATGACTGCAGATGAGGCATAGATACAGATGCAGAGATAACCAGTGAATAAAGATAAAAGGAACACAGTCTGTCCTACAGCCAAATAAAAGAACAAAACAAAACAGGTAAGAAGCACCCTTGATCAGTTCCTCTATGAACCATCGAGTTACCAGTGAAGAAAACTACAAGCAGATGAATCATACTGGCCAAAGTTTCATCTGGTCAAGAAAAGAATAAAAAACATTTAGAAGACTGTGGTTTACTATATCTCCACAGCTGCACAACTGTGGGGAAAAGTGAAAACTCAAAAACTGCAAATAATGGTCAGTGCTAAAATAGAAACAATGGCAGCAGTGACTCTATGTGACCGGCACAACTGAACTGCAGCCTGGCACATCATGCATTAATGACTGTCATTGTCATACAAAAATCACAAATCGCAAGAAGTAAAACTGCACACTTGAGACATTTCTTGATGGAGAGATTGAGGCAGCATGGTAAACATGACCGGTGAGTTGCAGTCTCACCCATTTTAATCATGAGCAGAACTAGGGAAACCTCAGGGCCATTCTTTGCACAAAGTAACTTTGAGAGTGAGAACGAAGTAAAGATGTAGGAGCAAATTAGACACTCGGGACTGAGAGAAAATTTTAGGAATCTGGAAAATTTACTGAGTTCAGAATGAACCTAACACTTTCTCTACAATACCTGTACAATACTAGCTTCAATATCACTTTGAAAATAATCACAAATGAAAGTCAGAAGGGTCTCTGAATCCATACTGAAACCTCTAGCACTTATGCCATACATATTAATGATCATTTATATCCACATACCAGCATCATATAAGCACGCACGCGTGCACACACACACACACACACACACACACACATATATATATATATATATATATATATATATATATATATATATATATGGTCTGCTTTACTTACCTGAAAAAAACACATCGCCAACATTCACTTCACCGAGATGAATACACCGACAAACCAGAAGACCGACATCTGGAACACTGACATTCCTACCTGAGGTAAGTAATCGCTTGGCTATCCTGTTGAACTTTGCCCCTTACCCCTGCGGTAGTGCAATCTTGGAGTTGATATATTTAGTTAGGGGGGTGTAAGGGGCGAAGTCCCCCACATGGTTGGGTTTAGTTTTGTTTTTTTGGGAGGGGGAGTTTGGGATGGCTAAGTCGTTACTTACCTCAGGTCGGAATGTCGGTGTTCCAGATGTCGGTCTTCTGGTTTGTCAATGTATTCATCTTGGTGAAGTGAATGTCAGCGATGTGATTTTTTGGGTAAGTGAAGTAGATCCATATATACATATATATATATATATATATATATATATATATATATATATATATATATATATATATATATATATATATATATATATATATATATATATATATATGTATATATATATATTTATATATATATATTTATATACACTGATAGGTTTTATCTGTAACTTAATTTCACTGCAAAAGTACTCACATTTCAGTGTGCATTCCAGGAGCACTGCATAGGTAGCTGACTGGTTGCATGAATAATTTGTACAAGCTGAGAATTGGTCATGACATTGAAAAGCATTTCTCCATGTCTGCATCAGTCACTATATGACCTGTGATACCTGAGATTTATTGGCAAAGATGAACCGAGTAATGCTTGTGACTATCAAGGCAATCCGTGCAGGTAAATAGCTCTTGCAAAAATAGTTATCAACCTTCTGGGTCTGGTCTGCTTTGGCATTTCAAAACACTTTTGGGAGAGGGGGATACATACTCGCATCCATACCTCTCAGCCTCTTAGAACAAGAAATCTGGACAAAGCCTTAAATAAAAGTGGTACAAATGCCCAAAAATAGGGACAATTTATAAATAATGCTCTTACAAACTCAAAGTCTATAGAATAACAGGTTTTGCATTAGCATGAATTTTCTGAAGGGTATGAAGTCTGAAACTCAAATGCTGTCATTGTTTTCTAACTTCAGTCTTTAATGGTTTGCCACTAATTTGCCAGAAAACCACAATTTTATGAAAAACAGAACATAAATATGAGGCAAAAATCTGGACATTCTGCGAAACTTTGTACAGTTGAGAGGTATGCAAGCCCTCTTTCCCATTCAACAAACTTCTGTAAATCAGTACATTATCAGTAATGAATGCACATAAATCCATACGCTAGTTTGGCACATTGCATTTCTATCAAGCAGTTTTAGAAAGATGGAATAATAAAACAAATACAGCACAGCAAGGTTATATTTCACATGAAGGAAAATCTTGTGAAGATGGAAGTGGGGGTGGGAATCGGGATGCGTACAGATGTTTTTTTTTTTTTTTTTTACTTCTTAGAGTTACTTCTATTTCCTTGTTGCTTTTCTGCCTTTCCTTCTGTAACAGCAGCCTTCCAATCACTGAAGCCGTTTATCCACCAACCCCACATTTGCTTCAGCCTCCCTCTCCCCCTTTTCTGTCCATCCCCTTAAGATCATTTTACTAGACCAACACCAGATATTTTTTGGCAGACCTGGACACTACTCTTCTTGCTGTTGCTGGTCAGTGAGTTCATTAACCTCCTGTGATCCAAAATAAAACGAGAGGGAGAAATATCACTTGCTAAACCCTGAACTGCAAGCACTCCAATAATTGTGCATGTTAAAAATGCCCATCATTTTAAAGTAAGCTCCAGATTTTGCTTTTACCTTGACTGTCTGCACACCTGTAACCAGTAAAGTAAAACTAATGGGTGTTATACGTGACACTGTGTGTGTGTGTGTGTGTGTGTGTGTGTGTGTGTGTGTGTGTTAGCTTAAACAAATGAGAATTAAGTAAAATATCTTGTGTGGTGGTTAGCACAGCAGTTGTGTGTGTCTGAGGGGGTGATACTTGTAATTTACTTGCACCTATAGGAGGTCTTCAGAATTTAATTTAGTTATTTACTTCTAGAGACACGCATCATAAACTAAATTACCCAGCAACAGTACAATATAACTAAAATTTCAAATACTACCTTAATATATTGGATACAGCCCTGAAAACTGTAAGGCCGTGGGGTCGTTTATGAAAAAAATGAGAAGTGTAGTACTGACGTTATTCCTATACACCTGAAGAGGAAGAAATTGATGGATTTTACCATTCGCCTGTGCATATCCACTATTAGCATAAAGAATTAACAAAGACGTATTTAAATACACTGGTCTGGAGCTTTCAGCACCATAGAGATCCCTTTCCCTTGGGGCGCACGGCGATGCAATTTGGTATAGTAAATAAATATGAGCTCCAGAATAAGGGAAGCCCCCCTCAATCTGATGCACAGACGTGTGCAGTAAATACAAAGCACAACTTCTCAGGTGTGCTACAAATCTTGTTATACTTGAGCCTAAAATCCCGTGCTTCCATAATGACAGTAAATGCGTATGATCTGAAACAGATTGTAGATATCTCTGCGTGAAAACAGTCTGGCCGTTGAAGGTGAAGATGGAAAACCGAGTGGGCAAGCTCTTCTACTGACATAAGGAAGGCAACACTGAGGAGGCAGGAGGTGCAGCCAGCAGGGGCAAGTTGAGCTTAACTCTGCAGCCACCGACGTGAATGGATCTGATTTTCCGTTTCCACTGGTAGTGTACCTTCTAAGTTGTGCACTTAGAACTAGTAAGTGTAATAGCACAGTACAAAGAGACTCCACAATTATAAATGTATAAATCATACTTGCACTCTTTCTCATTTTCCAACAGTTAACCGATTTCAAAGGACCGGAGAAGGATGGCAACGCACTGACCTACCTCAGCACTGATGCCGGTTGGGGTGGGGGGGGGGGGGGGGTAACACAAACACCGATTATTAATATGCCAAAGGAAATGTTTTCTTAAGTTTTCTTACCACATTGCCCAGGAAATCTGCTTCAGTTAGGTCTTCCAGATCCAGAAAGCTGTTGGTTGGGAACAGCTTTTCTGTGGCGAAGTGGTCCATGATCGTGTCCATGGTGGTGCCCCCAATTCCCTGCTGCTGGTACCCAAAAAAAAATCTAAGGCCAGAGGTTCAGCAGTCAGAGAGAAAACACGAACGTGCGAGCAGAGATGCTCCTTCGACTCAGGTAAGCAGCAACACCCAGGTGGATCACAGCTGAGCAGGAGATCTTGAGGACAGTACAAAGGACACACTCTCAGCGACTAAGACAGTTTGTAGGGTGACGGTGAGGTGGGGAACAGTCTGGATATATGAAATTTCCTTCTTTTCTTTAACTGCGTCTGGCTGATCTCCTTTCTCAAACAAGTCTGCCTCTGTCAGCTCTCTGCCAAGGATCTGACTGCCAAGACCATCCCATTCATTACCATAATTAAATAACCCAACCCATATTATAATTTGTTTGCCGGCTCTTAAAGAGGCAGACCAGAATTCTAATTTCATACAAAAATCCAAGAAACCCAGGGCTCGAGTTGGAATGTCTGATTGGTCTATTGAAATTCACGTGAAGCACCAAGATTTTACAATAATGCAAATACCTTTATTAATACTTGCCTTTTATTTGCAGAATAGTTCTCTTAAGGATAGTGCAGGGTGGGAGAAAAGGCGAATGTCGAGGCATTTAGGTAAAATGTGTTTTTTCTAATTTTATAAAAAATGTTGAAGAAACTTTGTTAAGTGAAACCTGCTCCCTGATGATCATTGCTGACCCTTGCGATAGGGTAATATGATGGTCCTTGGTCCTGGTTTTATATTGCAATTATAAATCGTTTAATTTGGAAGAATTGTCAACTTCCGATTTTTCCAGGATTATCTGTATGTTTGGCGTGTAACGTGTCTACAGATTTTAGGATACATTTTCAAGAGTGGGAATATCCATGGAAAGTTTAAGTATTTGTAACATGCTTTTTTAGGTCTATTCACTTTGCAGTACTTTCTGCGCTCCGATTTTTGTATTTTATTATTATATGATACTGAAAGTTTGAGTTTATTGTCCTAATTGGATACAGAAGAAATGAAACACACGATTAATTAAAGAAAAGAAAAAAAAAACGACGAAAAGTGACCAGCCTTATACCTTTTCTGACATCCACAAAAATATTGGTGAGACTATGTGGAATAAATACATTTGAAAAAAAAAATGTCATCAATCACATTGCTCATTCACTCATTAAATATAGTGTATGGTGAAAATGTGTGTGTGTGTGTATGATGATTAGTGATCAGCAGTATGGTTTCATGCCCGGAAAGCGCACTACAGATGCGATGTTTGCTCTGAGAGTGTTGATGGAGAAGTACAGAGAATATCAGAAGGAGTTGCATTGTGTTTTTGTAGACTTAGAGAAAGCATATGACAGTAGGGTTACCACCTGTCCCACTTTGCGAGGGGCAGTCCCTCTTTGGGCAGTTGTGTCCTGACAAAAAATTGTAAAAATGGCAAATGTCCTGAGATTTTAGAACAAAATTACTTCCTATATTTTATGTAATAGTTGCATAAAGCAGTTATTTTGTATCTAAAATGCCTAAATGTTATAAGAAACAGAATAAGCAACTAAAATGCTGCAAGAATAAGCTTTTATTTAGGCAAAAAATTTAAGTTCTAACTTTTGTACTGACCGTGGGTATGTGTCGGCCTGTAAAATCTGATGTTTGTACCAAAAATGTCCCACTTTGCCCATTTGAAAAGGTGGCAACCCTATATGACAGGGTGCCTAGAGAGGAGTTGTGGTATTGTATGAGGAAGTCAGGAGTGTCAGAGAAGTATGTAAGAGTGGTACAGGATATGTACGAGGGTAGTGTGACAGTGATGAGGTCTGCGGTGGGAGTGACTGATGCGTTTAAGGTGGAGGTGGGGTTACATCAAGGATCAGCTCTGAGCCCTTTCTTATTTGCAATGGTGATGGACAGGTTGACAGACGAGATCAGACAGGAGTCCCCATGGACTATGATGTTTGCAGATGACATTGTGATCTGTAGTGAGAGTAGGGAACAGGTGGAGGAGACCCTGGAGAGATGGAGATATGCTCTAGAGAGAAGAGGAATGAAGGTCAGCAGGACTAAGACAGAATATATGTGTGTGAATGAGAGGGAGGATAGAGGAATGGTAAGGATACAAGGAGTAGAGGTGGCGAAGGTGGATGAGTTTAAATACTTGGGGTCAATAGTTCAGAGTAACGGTGAGTGTGGAAGAGAGGTGAAGAAGAGAGTACAGGCAGGATGGAGTGGGTGGAGAAGAGTGTCAGGAGAGACTTGTGACAGACGAGTACCTGTAAGAGTGAAAGGGAAGGTCTGCAAGAGGGTAGTGAGATCAGCTGTTATATGGGTTGGAGACAGTGGCATTGACAAAAAGGCAGGAGGGTGAGCTGGATGTAGCAGAGTTAAAGATGTTAAGATTTGCACTGGGTGTGATGAGGGTGAACAGAATTAGGAATAAGTATATTAGAGGGTCAGCCCAGGTTGGAAGGTTTGGAGACAACGCCAGAGAGGCAAGATTACATTGGTTTGGACATGTGCTGAGGAGGGATGCTGAGTATATTGGGAAAAAGATGCTAAGGATGAAGCTACCAGGTAACAGGAAAAGAGGAAGATCTAAGATAAGGTTTATGGATGTGGTGAGAGAGGACATGCAGGTGGTTGGTGTGACAGAGCAAGATGCAGAGGACAGGAAGAAATGGAAACAGATGATCTGCTGTAGCGACCCCTAACGGGAAGAGTCGAAAGAAGATGATGATGATGTCCACTATGTGTACTAAACTGACCTTTCCAGCTCCATAATATGTTTTAAAAAATATTTTTTTTACCCCACCACCTGCCAACTTCCTGTTCTCTTGTTGTCAGTCAGCCTATCTATTCCCCCATAGAGCCAGAGTTGATTATCTGAATAGGCCTTCATTTAGGTAACCCTTAGCCTGTCCTCCTTATTTTAACCCATTATTATGGAACTTATTGCGATGGACACAGGCAGTCTATAAGCCCTGGACACAAGCCAGTTTTTGTTTTTTAAGGGAAGTCCTGCCAACTGAATCTGGCTGGCTTCTTTGAACATGTCACAGATGCATCTGATTTGGACAAATTGGGTCATGCTGTCAACATAGACTTGATCAAGGCTTTTGATACCATCCCACATTTTGACATTATTGACAAACTAATCAAATTAAATGTAAACTCATATGTTACCCCATGGATAGCAAACTGTCTTAACAGACAGAACCAAATCTCTCTTTGAAAAGAGCAGCTTGCTGCAGTGTCTTCACGGGGATCACTCACATGCCACTTTTCTTTGGTATTTTCTTCTCTCTGGTCAAGGCTGACATAGGTTCATAGATTCTTAGGTAGGTACTAGGCTATCAGCCCAAGGGCCTAAGTAAGCCTAGCCAACAAAGTTCCCAGGCTTACGCCAACCCAAGAAAGTTAATTTCCTGTGCCCCTGTCAAGCATAGCCACAGAAGTGATCCCTGGGATGTATTTTCTATTTCCTATCCACTCATCAAGATTTTTCTTGAAGAGTATTAATGAGAAACTTTGCCTGACATGGATGGGTATAGGTTCATAGGTAAGTACTAGGTCAATTGCTTTGGTTGACCAAGTTAAGACTGCAGCCTTGGAGCTATCATTAACTCCCCAGGATACTTTTAGATTCTTCAGGGGGACTAACAGACATGGTGCCAAGACCATGGTCCTTACACTAAATACTAAGGAATGCAGCACTTTGTCCTTGAGCAAAACTGGGCACCCATGTACTTGCGCATTGGTGCCATCCCTTTGAAAGTTTATTCAGCTATTAGTGAGTTTTGCACTTTCGTTTACAATGAATTCTCCTTTTATTACTATGTATCCACTGTTAAAAAATCCTTTTACCTTGACAAACTAATTACCAGAGGTATTTCTTCCAGCTCTAAGGAAATCAGGAAATATGGGCACAACTTCCTTGAGCTACTCAGACTGCCTCTAAGCACTTGTTGTTTCCTACAGACTCTTGAAAGAGATGACGTCAGTCTAGCCTACAGTGTCTGAAAGGAATCAAGTCCTACCCAACCTTCTGCACAGCCATAAAACCAATAACACCCTTACTACCTGATCAAGAGAACTTGACTTCCACTGAGATACATAAATAGGATCTGCTGGCAAGGTAGATAAATGTTCCAGAGAATATCTCTTTTATGAAATGGACTTCCTTTGAATGTAAAGCAAAGTAATTCCCTGAACCTGTTTGAGTGCAATCCAGATCAATGGATGGAGGATCATAAATATACCCTGTGTGTGACCCTTATGAAAAATGTGAAACATGATGTAAATTTGTCATGTTAATGCTTACCTGCAGTTTGTTGTATTGTGGCTTGGCTACTAATGGTCCTCTGGATCAATAGCCTAATATTGGCATATGAACCTTACTCTCTCCCTTGATGTACATGCTCAAAGATGTTTCGGGCTGCAGTGTTTTCAGATGTGGGTATGCATGTCCCCATGCAACTAGTATGAAAACTACCATGTAACTGTGTCTTGGCAATGGCAAGAGCATGTCCCCATCTCACTGGCTACATGAATTGTGCCTTTCTCTGCTGTAGGTCCTGGCTTTGAAGCAAGCCTAGCAATCTCTCTCCAACCAACATGGGCAAGTTGACACTGGGCACTCATTCCTGCCCTGCACCACCAGGTTCTTACCCTAACTGATCTCTACTTGTTTGGGGCATAGTCAGGGGGTCTTCTTTATTCTGTGTCATGGAACTGGTTCATATTCTACTTTAAACTTTTTTATTTAGGTGCTTAAGCTCAAATACCTCATGGAGCATTAAAAATAGCAACTAGCACAGCCCAAAATGAACAAGCATGTGTCAGTACCAAATGTTAGCTTGCATGGTACCGAAGTGCAGGAGTAGTGATTAAGTATGTGTGGGGTGTACTTCCTGTAGCTGTAACAGACACTTTGGCTTGCAAGATTAGTATTCAATTGCAGTCAGGAAACAATGACTAGTTTTTTACTGATATTGCTAATTCTTAAGTATTTGTGCCAGCTTGCTTTCCAGCATTCACCCTCTTAAATTAGAAAATGTACATTGTACTTAGCTCAGCATGGCACTAGACACTTACATGCTTCCACAACTTGCAAAGTTCTGGTATAATGAAAACTAGGAAATGGCAAGTTGTGTATTTTTGCACCAGATGACCACTTCTTTAAAATCAACATTCAGTATTGATAATGAACTAAGTATAATGGAGATATAAGGCACCTAAAGGGGGTGACTGACTAGACAAAATTGCCTTTAAATAATAGGAATGCATTTCAATTTTAATTCATTTGTGTTACTGATTGTAAGAAACGATTTAGGTCTAGTCACTGACATGGCAGCGAGATCCATATAGATGCATGCATAGCAAGACAAGATCCAATAAAGTAGAATCCATGAATGCATACACTAAGCATTAGTGATGATATATGTGCTGGATTATACAGTAAAGAAGTATGACCTCTGAATCCTAGTTTAGTAAGGTTGTTATGGTTTATCTGAAATGTGTTAATAAACCATCACTTGTGAAATTTAATGCTATTCTTTGGTAATTTATACAACAGTTTTTATTTAGCAGTGTATCTGGATACAAAAGTTTAGTTCTGTCCATACTGTGTTTAAAAAATATTTGCTATGTACAGGACAAGTTCAGAACAAAACTACATAGCTGTAATTCAGATGTATTCTTAACAGTTTAGAGGAAGTGCCATCCTGTTTTGCTTCACAGTTGCTGAAGTACTCTCCCTCTCTGTCTATCTATCTATATATATATATATATATATATATATATATATATATATGTATGCATGTATGGGTGTGTGCATGTATATGTATATATGTATATATATATATATATATATATATATATATATATATATATATAGTGCATGTGTATATATATATATATATATATATATATATATATATATATATGCATGTATGGGTGTGTATATATATATATATATATATATATATATATATATATGCATGTATGGGTGTGTGCATGTATATA
>NC_056743.1:118776438-118788938 GCF_019279795.1 Protopterus annectens
CTTAACCTAAACCCTAACCCTAACGTCCGACACTACCGCACACTTACCCAACCCGCACCCTAACCCTAACTCACTTAAAACACCCCTAAACCCCAACACCGTCACTATCGCACACTCACCCTACCTGCACCCTAACCCTAACTCACTTAACCCACCCTAAAACATTCAGCCCGTCACTATCGCACACTCACTCCACCGCATTCTAACCCTGACACACTTAACACTACCCTACACTGCTCTCGCCACTTCCACACACTGACCTCACCGGAACCCTTAGTCCGACAGCACCGCACACTCACCTTTCCCACACCCTATCCTAATATCCTCACTATCGTACACTTACCTGTCCGCTCCCCAATACTACATCTTTCACTTTCGCACACTTACCGTATCGCGCTCACACTCTGCCGTTGTCGGTCTCTCAGCCGTCGGGATTTCGCTGCAACCTACCTGTTCGGTCGTTCTGTCTCGGTCTTCCGGGTGTCGGTGACGTGGCGCTTCGGTCTATGAAAGTAGACCCATATATATATATATATATATATATATATGTGTGTGTGTGTGTGTGTGTATACATACATGTACTGACCTGCACTGTAATGTGAGTTGAGCAGACGCATGTGCTTCACCTTGTAGTTACCTGAATTTATTTTGATTTACTGAATGAAAACAAAATGAGAATAGAGTGCATATTCTGTTATGCACAATGCCCCCAGCACCCATATGCACATGCATAGCTGAGCGTGCGTACACAAACACACACACATACACACACAGAAATTCTCCCAGCTTATGTGGGAGACAAAAAAACAGTCCAACTTAGTTGCATACATACAAGGGTTAGTCTGACAATTATTTCACAATTCCACCATCCATAAAGGTACATAAGCATCTGCTGATCAGCACAGGTCATTAATTTAACCCCCGGTCTTTGTAAATTATGCCATAAATGCATACCACCAGACAACAACTGTAAATTTACCCTGTAGTCCCTCAGTATTCTCTATGTGAATACTGCAGTTATTGGCACAGAAGTGTCCTCAGTATATCCTACAGCCATGACCACACTGCCATCATGGGTAAGTTTCAGGAGTGTCTACAAAACATGGCATAGTATTAGTACTAGGTGCTTCCTCCGTTCAGTCTGTGGTATATACTTGTGTCCCTCTGGTATACTTTACACTTTTATACCCCTAAAAGACCACCAGGAACACTGTTAATATATTACAAACTGCTGATAGCACGCAGTCCCGAAGTGAGATAAACATTGCATTCCTTGCTTGTGCCTTGATAAATACACCTAGCGGTGTAGAACAGTAGAACATACCTGACAATGTAAATGTGCACGGACATCAAACATAATTAGCTCATTGTTGTGCACTGCCTTCATATACTCAGTACTGTGTTTTGTACATTAACCCAGCCACTGGGGATGCACAAGCCAGTGCATTTCTTTGTGCCGGTCCCAAGCCTGGATAAATGGGGAGGGTTGCGTCAGGAAAGGCATCTGGCGTAAAACTTCGCCAAATCATTTCATGCAGACACCAGTAAATATTTCCATACCGGATTGGTCGAGGCCTGGGTTAATAATGACTGCCACCAGTACTGTTAGCCAACAGGGTGCTGGCGGAAATTGGGCTACTGTTGGCCGAAGGAGGAGAAGAGGCGGAAGGCATGGCCAAAGGCAGGAAGAGAGGAGACAGGCTAGGACTGTGGTAGTGAGGGTCGGAACTTTGAATGTTGGCATTATGACTGGTATAGGGAGAGAGCTAGCTGATATGATGGACAGAAGGAAGGTTGGTATATTGTGTGTGCAAGAGACCAGATGGAAGGGGAGTAAGGCTAGGTGTATCGGCGGTGGGTTCAAATTGTTTTATCATGGTGTGGATGGGTGGAGAAATGGCGTAGGAGTTATTCTGAATTAACAGTATGCTAAGAGTGTTTTGGAGGTGAAAAGTGTGTCGGATAGAGTGATGTTTATGAAGCTGGAAATTGATGGTGTAATGCTGAATGTTGTTAGTGCATATGCTCCACAAGTTGGGTGTGCAATGGATGAGAAAGAAACATTTTGGAGTGAATTGGATGAAGTGGTGATGATTGTACCCAAGGGTGAGAGAGTGGTGATGGGAGCAGATTTCAATGGGCATGTTGGTGAAGGGAACAGAGGTGATGAGGAAGTGATGGGTAGGTATGGTGTTAAACAAAGGAATGCAGAAGGTCAGATGGTAGTGGATGTTGCGAAAAGGATGGATATGGCTATGGTGAATACGTATTTTAACAAGAGGGAGGAGCATAGGGTGACATGCAAGAGTGGAGAAAGATGCACACAGGTGGATTATATCTTATGTAGGAGGGCCAGTTTGAAGGAGATTGGAGACTGTAAAGTGGTGACCGGAGAAAGTGTAGCTAGGCAGCATAGGATGGTGGTTTTTAGGATGACGTTGGTGATCAAGAAGAGGAGGAGGAGTGTGAGGGCAGCACCAAGGATCAAATGGTGGAAATTGAAAAAAGGGTAATTGTGAGGTGGAGTTCAGGGTTGAGTTAAGACAGGCACTGGGTGGCAGTGAAGAGTTACCAAATAGCTGGGTAACTACAGCAGAGCTAGTAAGGGAGACTGCTAGAAAGGTGCTTGGTATCACATCTGGACAGAGGAAATACGACAAGGAGACATGGTGTGGCATGAGGAAGTACAGGAGAGTATACAGACAAAGAGGTTGGCAAAGAAGAAGTGGGATTGTCAGACAGATGAAGAAAGTAGACAGGAGTATAAGGAGATGAGGTGCATGGCAAAGAGAGAGATGGCGAAGGCTAAGGATAAGCCATATGAAGAGGTGTATGAAAGGTTGGACACTAAGGAGGGAGAAAAGGACCTGTACCCATTAGCTAGACAGAGGGACCGAGCTAGGAAAGATGTGCAGCAGGTAAAGGTGATAAAGGATAATGAGGGAAACATACTCACAAGCGAGGAGAGTGTGTTGAGGAGATGGAAAGAGTACTTTGAGGGGTTGATGAATGAAGAGAATGAGATAGAGAGAAGGTTGGATGATGTGCGGATAGTGAATCATGAAGTGCAATGGATTAGCAAGGAGGAAGTAAGGATAGCTATGAAGAGGATGAAGAATGGAAAGGCCGTTGGCCCAGATGACATACCTGTAGAAGCATGGGGGTGTTTAGGTGAAATGGCAGTGGAGTTTTTAACCAGATTGTTTAATGAAATCTTGGAAAGTGAGAGGATGCCTGAGGAATGGAGGAAAAGTGTTTTGGTACCGATTTTTAAGAATAAGGGTGATGTGCAGAGCTGTAGTAACTACAGAGGGATTAAATTGATCAGTCACAGCATGAAGTTATGGGAAAGAGTAGTGGAAGCTATGTTAAGAATGGACGTGATGATTAGTGATCAACAGTATGGTTTCATGCTGGGAAAGAGCACTACAGATGCGATGTTTGCTCTGAGAGTGTTGATGGAGAAGTACAGAGAATGTCAGAAGAAGTTGCATTGTGTTTTTGTAGACTTAGAGAAAGCATATGACAGGGTGCATAGAGAGGAGTTGTGGTATTGTATGAGGAAGTCAGGAGTGTCAGAGAAGTATGTAAGAGTGGTACAGGATATGTACACGGCTAGTGTGACAGCGGTGAGGTCTGCGGTGGGAGTGATGGATGCATTTAAGGTGGAGGTGGGGTTACATCAAGGATCAGCTCTGAGCCCTTTCTTATTTGCAATGGTGATGGACAGGTTGACAGACGAGATCAGACAGGAGTCCCCGTGGACTATGATGCTTGCAGATGACATTGTGATCTGTAGTGAGAGTAGGGAACAGGTGGAGGAGACTCTGGAGAGATGGAGATATGCTCTAGAGAGAAGAGGAATGAAGGTCTGCAGGACTAAGACAGAATATATGTGTGTGAATGAGAGGGAGGATAGAGGAATGGTGAGGATCACAACAAAAGAAAAAGCTCCTGAGTTCCACTAAATCCACCAAGTACTTGCTCTCCACAGCACAGTAAAGCAGAAGCCACGAACCGCTGCAGTAAAAATCCTTTTATTTAAAAACCATCCAACAATGTAAACACATATAAGTTGTTAAGCGCTTTCATCTAGTGCTCCTAGATTTCATCAGAACAGTTAATTGATGTATCCTGGCTATTAAATAGTTATTTTACCCGCCAAAAATGCTAATGAAATGGCTTAATTGATTATTCCAATATATTGTGCTTTTAAAGCTCTAATTAAAAATGAAAATAAAAATCATAAGCATGCTATACTATATGAAAACCATAACCATAACTATGTACATTTTATATATACTAGCTTAAATACATACACAATGAATTATGCAGTTTGTCATCATATATTCTATACTCTTATATAATGATACAAATGATGGCCTAGGTTATAATAGATCATGTATTGTGAAATATGGGGATGAAACTCATAAGATCAAACAGATAATATCTAAGCATTGGCACATATTAAGAAATGATGCAGCGGTGAAAGACAAAGTACCCACCGCACCAAATTTTGTATATAAGGCAGGTAACAACCTCTATAGACTCATCCAAATAAAACAGAATACCAGTAAAGCTGGTCCACACAATAGTAGGGGCACTACGAGGTGCGGATGCTGTAATTACTGTAAATATATTCATGAAGCCAAAGTAATAACTTTAAAGGATAAAAATAGAACCAAGATTTATTTCAAGAATGGGAACTGTCTCAGTAAGCATGTGATATATTTGGCTATTTGCGACACATGCGAGAATTATTATGTTGGCATGACTGACAGATTTTTAAAAAACAGAATATACGATCATCTATACTGTATAAAAAGGAAAGATGTTAATAATGCATTATCTAGGCATATAATAAATAATGAACTGTGTATGAACTTCAATTTTGGGATACTGGAGGTGGTTAGTCCCAATCCCAGAGGAGGCAATATAAAGGCTATAGTGGGGGAAAAAGAAATTAAGTGACAATTGCGGCTAGGGGCTGCCACACCGCCTGGGTTAAATGAGGTCATACCCACTAAGCCATTATTAAGAATACAATGACAAATGCACTTAATAAGATAGATATATTTATACATGGAGAATGGCTGCATATATATGTAATACAACATTAATTTATGGTTCAGTTTTTAATTACTTAGTTTATATAAGAGTATAGAATATATGATGACAAACTGCATAATTCATTGTGTATGTATTTAAGCTAGTATATATAAAATGTACATAGTTATGGTTATGGTTTTCATATAGTATAGCATGCTTATGATTTTTATTTTCATTTTTAATTAGAGCTTTAAAAGCACAATATATTGGAATAATCAATTAAGCCATTTCATTAGCATTTTTGGCGGGTAAAATAACTATTTAATAGCCAGGATACATCAATTAACTGTTCTGATGAAATCTAGGAGCACTAGATGAAAGCGCTTAACAACTTATATGTGTTTACATTGTTGGATGGTTTTTAAATAAAAGGATTTTTACTGCAGCGGTTCGTGGCTTCTGCTTTACTGTGCTGTGGAGAGCAAGTACTTGGTGGATTGAATGGTGAGGATGCAAGGAGTAGAGGTGACGAAGGTGGATGAGTTTAAATACTTGGGGTGAGTAGTTCAGAGTAACGGTGAGTGTGGAAGAGAGGTGAAGAAGAGAGTACAGGCAGGATGGAGTGGGTGGAGAAGAGTGTCAGGAGTGATTTGTGACAGACGAGTACCTGTAAGAGTGAAAGGGAAGGTCTACAAGGACATAGTGAGACCAGCTATGTTATATGGATTGGAGACAGTGGCATTGACAAAAAGGCAGGAGGTTGAGCTGGATGTGGCAGAGTTAAAGATGTTAATATTTGCACTGGGTGTGACGAGGGTGGACAGGATTAGGAATAAGTATATTAGAGGATCAGCCCAGGTTGGAAGGTTTGGAGACAAAGCCAGAGAGGCAAGATTACATTGGTTTGGATATGTGCTGAGGAGGGATGCTGAGTATATCGGGAAAAAGATGCTAAGGATGAAGCTACCAGGTAACAGGAAAAGAGGAAGGCCTAAGATAAGGTTTATGGATGTGGTGAGAGAGGACATGCAGGTGGTTGGTGTGACAGAGCAAGATGCAGAGGACAAGATAAAATGGAAACAGGTGATATGTTGTGGCGACCCCTAACGGGAACAGCTAAAAGAAGATGATGACTGTGTTTTGTACATTCCACTATATATGTTGTGCAGTGTTCTGCCTGCATATGAGTAGATCTGTAATACTAATGGTGAATCACATGTTACAAAATGAAACAACCCCGTGCAAGTACGGCAACTGCACAGCGCCAAAAAGGATCAATTCAAACAAAAAACAAAAAAGGTTAGCAAACTGTGGTATTTCAATGCTTTATTAAAGCATATATGAATTGAGCACTAACAGACTGGTTTCGGCTGAAATAATTAGATAGCCTTCCTCAGTGTAAGTCAAAATCACAATGAAATCCTCTGGCCTTTTATACCATGAGATACAAGCAAGAATGAAGCTCATTGGTTGTTCATAAATTCTCATTTAGACCTGGTGGAAATAAACCACCCAACTTGATGATCCACTTTTTTTCTTTAGCATTTAATATAGAGTGCCATCCATCTTTATTTGTGCTATTTCCCACAATCCTATCTATAATTGTAAATCTAAAGTTTGCATTATTGTATGCCAATGAATGTTTATAGAAAGCATTGCTTGGTCTTTTGGTTCTAATATCACTGCACTGTTTAGATATACGTAATCTCAGTGGTCTCGAGGTTTGCCCAATGTAAAAAGCTGAGCAGGTGCATGTCGCAAGGTAAATCACCCAATCAGTACCACAATTTGCATAAAACCTGGTATCATAAACCGTGACTGTGTTCCTGCTGGTAAATTGTTTAGATTTTACCAGCCTTTGACAATGTATTGTACAAGGGACACAACCAAAAAGTGAATCACCTATCAAGGTTATTTGAATGTGTCTGTTGTCAAAATAATGTTGCTTTTAATCATAAAAGGTATAAAACAGTAGCATAGCCATTGCAGGATGAGATGGGCAACTACCCTGACGCAAAGTGTTGGGGAGGTGCGATCAGCCGATAAAGACCTCTCTCTAATGCAATACTACCTTTAAAAGCTAATATTGCATTTGCGATTAAACCTGAGTACTGCAACACTCCATGTGTGGCCTAAACTGCTTAGTACATTGCAGCAAGCAGTTTAGTATTGTTTAAAAAAGTCTGTCTAATCTGAGTGCTGTAACACACTGTGCAGGCAAGGTATAAACTGTAGGAAGCAGTTTGCTACAGTTTAAAATAATTTATGATTTTTTTTTAATAAAATGTTGGAAAGTAGGGTCATGACAGAGCACAGAAACAGGACTTGAATGGCTGGTGTGTTAGTGTGTGTGTGTGTGTGTGTGTGTGTGTGTGTGTGTGTGTGTGTGTGTGTGTGAGTGTGTGTGTATTGTGCATCTGGTCAGCGTCAGAGCTGGAGAATGTAGATCTTACTTTAATAAGCTGATTGCTACAATGTAGTGATCATTTTATTACAGTAAAATGTTTTCTTTTTGTGTCTTCACTGGAAGAATAGAGGAGTAGAGTGCTGGTTCTTGATACTGACTCAGGGTGCTGGTTGAGCCAGCCAGTCTTGTGATACAAAGATTTTATGATTCTGTTGGAGAAGGTAGAACCTTGATTTCTTAGTCTCTCACATACGTGCTTGCTTGCTATAGAGGAGATTATTATTGTCTGCTGAACTGTGTTGTGCGAAACGTATTTAGTGCCATAACAGACACATGCTTAAGTCTGCTACGTACAGACCAACCAGCCTACTGAAAATACAACATGTACTGAAGTGGACTCAGGTCTACTAAGAGCACTGATTTCCCCTACAATGACAGCTGATGCTCCCAGCTGCTCACTCTCCTCCAGGTCAGCATAAGTTTAATATGAGTAATACGAGTTCCATATACCTGAAGAAATAATGGGTTAACTGAGTAGTATGGTGGCAAGAAAGCTTTTTTGCTTCCAAACAACTTTTCTTGCTAAATTTATAAAAATCGCTTCTAGTATGAGGTTAACTTTCATACGTGACATAAAACAATGGACTATAACTCTCCTAAAGTCACTCAGGGCTAACAGGGTCACCTCTCTGCCTCAGCCTTCCTCTAAGAATCCAAGCACTTTCCCCTTGGTTCCATCCAGTCCCTCACCACCCTCCTTACCCACCAGACACCATATATCTAATCGTTCTACTTAAATCAAATCAAAAAGCAGTGCACAGCTTTAAGAGCAAATTCCAATGGATGCCCCCACCCAATGACACTTTTAGCACCCAGTTCCTTACAGCTGTAATTGAATTTATAATTAGACTTTAAATCCCTGCCTTGCCTCAAGCATCCTACTCAACATTTGAAAATCTTCTGTAGTCAAAGTTCCTCCTAAGTGCCCCTAACCCACTGAAGCCTCACACATTCACCCAATCTCTGTTTTGCTAACTTTGGGAAAAATGCTTGAGAAAATCGTACACAGTCAACTCTCATTCTACATATATAAGCACCATGTCCGATCAAAAACAGCATAGATTTTGTTCAGGATGGAGTGTTCTGAATGAGCAGTGTTCCCATCCAGGTGAAAGTTTCCTCAATACAGATAAAGGAAAGCTTAGAGCCGTGTTCGTTATTGATCCCACGTAGGCCTTTGACATTGTTGACCACGCCATCTTTCTTTCCCATATGATTTAAATGGGTAGTCACTTCCCTATTCAACTTATCTCCTTTAATTTATTGTATATAGAGTATGTTAACACTCTGTATGGCTCTGTCTCAGTTCTTAGGTTACTCTGAATACTGGTTGTACTTAGTTCATATGTACTGTGATTATTATTTGTCTCATTGCAATGTAGGCTTTGTCTGAAATGGGTCAGTTGTTGTGATCAGTGTTCTACCCACATAAACAAATTTATGCAGTACATTACCAAGCCTTTAGATTTCATCCACATTCCGCACTGTGGAAAGATGGAGGGTGACACATATTACCATTCATAGGTAGCTGCAGGGATCCAGACTGTGAGAAACCAAGCCCTGCCTGCATCTTTGACACAGAATTTTGATAATATGCAGTATCCACTTATCCCTTATTCTCATGGGATTGAAGAGGATGCTTTTGCCATTAGTCCATTTCTGTATTAGTTTATGAAAATATACACAGTCTAGAAGGAATTAAATGAAGAGCAGATAGGTGTCTGTAACAGGCACTGGAGTTCCACTGTGATCTCTTATTATGACTTTCACTTCTGGCAATGAATTTTTAAGATTTCTGCTGTATGTCAGAATCTAGAATTAATAGCACTTAAATATATTGCTTATTTATACAAGCTGGAATATTATTCCTTTGTGTACTCTTCCTATATGACATATCTTAAGGAATAAAACAGAGGCATGTGAGTTATGGAAACTGACTGAAGGCCTTAAAACTATTCTGACTGAGCAGCAGAAGATGAATAGTGATATAACACAGGGCTAGGAAGTGTCGGGGATACTTAGTTAGCAAGCCATCATGGCCCAATTGATAACTGAGAAAAGCAGCAGGTGATGAAGTTATTTAAAGATGCATTTTATATGATCAGTTTGAGAGAGACTTGGGTGTATAAAACAGTAGCAAATCATGATTTATAAAACTTGAAAACTATTTTAAATGAGTATGTTGATTGTAGGAGGATTGAAGTATGGTAACAGCTAGCATTAGAGAGACATATATAATGATACCTGTTCTTATCTGCTCATTGAAATGGTCTCCTCTTGGGAATGCATTAATGTGACAGAACATTCACACAAAGAAACCAAAACACAGAGGTCCCAAAAAAAGAATTCTTAGGCCAGAATTATGCAATCAATATACAGCATAGTTCAGAAAAAGGTAGTAGTGATCATTGTTACTGGCAAACTGTGATTTATAAAAGTAGACATTGTGGGTACCGACAATTCACAGAAATGTATTAATTTTTGGGGAAAGGGCAATTTCTAACCATTATGAGAAGTTGTATACTTTCATATAGACCTGAAGAATGACACACTGTAAAGATAAAATTTCACCAGCTGTGTAAAAATGTTTAGTTTTGAAATAATAGTCATGCCTTCATGAAACATACCTACCTGTTACCTGTTGTGTAGAACCCAATCAGTACTGAAAAATCAGAACTTAACTGAGATGTGCACTTTACTTTTTACAGTGGTTTTGACATGTACATGCAGGTGTGTTTTAGTAATGACTTGGAATGATTCAGTAGTTAACAATTGTGTTGACTAGCAGTGATAATGAAAAAAAATGACATCTCACTGAAGGTAGGGATTATTTATTTATCTCCAATTCAGAATGCATGTACATTCCACTATCTATTCTTTAGATGAACAGCATGAATTCCATCCCAAATACAGCACTCTACCTGCAGCTTATTGTTTAATCAGTTATTTGTTTTGCAATATGGGCAAACGATTACCTACTAATGAAAAAGAAGCATTAAAAGTTGTAAGTTATACCATAGTGTTAAAATTAGCAGATGCACCTGTCTCACAAAGTAACCACATGGATTCCCAGGTCCTTCAGGAACACAACAAATATGTCTCCCAGGAGTCTGTTTTAAGCCTTTTCCTAATGTCTCTGTTTACTAGTTACTTGTCCTGGAAATGTCCACACATTAAGCTGCCTACAAGATGCTGATGACATCTTTATCAAAAGCTCTCATAAAACAGCAGGTACTTTAAATAAAGATCTACAAAAAGATTTTATCTCTCTGTAAACTAGCTTGTCAGAAATGACATCAGTATTTATGTTCTGTGTACTGTTGTATATCTTGGAATGTAACAAAGACTTGTCTCTGTCCAAATTCCAATAATCAAAGATCCCACAGACACACCACTGCATAATCTAAATATTATACTAGACCAACATTTCTCATTCCATTTATACGGTAAAACAAGCAGAAAAAGTTCTAACCCAGCAGGAGGCAGCATACAAGATTACTTATTTCGTAACCCATTAAGTAATGAAGGTTATCGCAACGATAAATGTCTTCCTACTGAGACTGGAATATGCACAACTGGTAACACCCTTACTGTCACCGGTTGCAATCCCTCCACCCCCTCACATGTATATACATATTATTATTTTTACTGATTTACCTTTCTTTTTAATATTTTGTGTTTGATGATTTATCCCTGCTAGATGACTTTTCAAGAAAGTGACAGTTTGTTTGCTGGACATTGAAACCAGTGAGGGAGCAGAATCTTTAAATGAATGTCAGGTCCAAGTGCCCTGCACTAGCTTTTTCACATGGACAGTTTTCTCTCTCTCTATATATATATATATATAAGTCTACTTTTTATCATCAAAAGCTCATGCTTTAGAAAAGAAAAAGTACAACCTCATTTACGTGAAAGTGCACTTAAACGAAAGTGCACTTTCGCGACTACCGGTTCACTGAACCGGTAATATAAAATAAAATAAAAAAAACACTACAAAAGCATTTTGCAGTGCCCCCCACACTCCCACTACTTTATATATACTAACTCCGAGATCACATTACAGTGGAGAAACAGGTATATTTCGTTATCCCCACTGTAGCGTGCCTCAGTGCTGCAGTGTTTTTTTTCTTTTTTTTTAATATTTTTAGAAAAAGTGGACCCGTGTGTGTGTATACACACACAAGAAACAGAAAGCACTCGCCTAAGATATCCTTGGTAAACAAAGCAAATTCCAGAAAAAAGCCAAGGTGTATCACCGTAGATGCCTCACCAGCAAGCGTTAGGTCAAATAGCAAATCAATAAAATAAAAACATTAAAAACTTTATTCATACGTGGTTAACCACTAAAATTGTCTCAGCGGACTCACAATTACAAAATGTATGGATAAGCACTTTTGACAAAAACAATCCCCAAAAACAAGCCTTCTTCTGAAGAAGACTGGTTTTTGTCGAAAGCGCTTATCCATACATTTTGGAATTTTGAGTCTGGTTCTGAAGAAGGCTTGTTTTTGTCGAAAGCGCTTATCCATACATTTTGAAATTGTGAGTCCGCTGAGACAATTTTAGTGGTTTACTACGTATGAATAGGGGATTGTGCAAGTCCAATTATTACTGATACGTTGGTTAACAAGGCTCTATCTAAAGCTAAAAACACTGCCTCCATGGGACCAGATGGTGTCCCAGGCTGTGTCATACGTGAGCTCCAAAAGGAATTAACCCCGCATCTTAATACCCTGTTCAGTCTCAGCCTCTCCACAGGATATGTGCCCATAGAATGGCGCACGGCAGTGGTGGTCCCACTACACAAGGGTGGGGTCACAACAGACCCTGGGAACTACCGACCAATAAGCCTGACCAGTCTGATCTGTAAGGCTATGGAGCGAACCATTGTGGAACTCATAAATGGAGAGATTGGGAACCTCCAGTCGCTGGACCCCACACAGTTCGGCTTCGTCAAGGGCAGATCATGCCTCCTGAACCTGGT